>NC_138299.1:89852500-89880000 GCF_965601325.2 Salmo salar
GGTGTGAGAGAGATGTATGAGGGAGGGAGGGTGAGAGAGAGAGAGAGAGAGAGGGAGAGAGAGAGGTATGAGGGTGGGAGGTGAGTGAGAGAGAGAGAGAGGGAGGGAGGGAGAGAGGTATGAGGCAGGGAGGTGTGAGAGAGGGAGAGAGGTATGAGGCAGGGAGGTGTGTGAGAGAGAGAGAGAGAGAGAGAGAGAGAGAGAAAGAGAGAGAAATGAGGGAGGGAGGTGTGAGAGAGAGAGGGAGAGAGGTATGAGTCAGGGAGGTGTGAGAGAGCGAGAGAGGGAGAGAGGTATGAGGGAGGGAGGTAGGTGAGAGAGAGGGAGAGAGGTATGAGGCAGGGAGGTGTGAGAGAGGGAGAGAGGTATGAGGGAGGTAGGTGTGTGAGATCGAGAGAGGTATGAACGAGGGAGGTGTGAGAGAGAGAGAGGGAGAGAGTTATGAGGGAGGGAGGTGTGAGAGAGAGAGAGGGAGAGAGGTATGAGGGAGGGAGGTGTGAGAGAGAGAGAGAGAGAGAGAGGGAGAGAGGTATGAGGAGGGAGGTGTGTGAGAGAGAGAGAGGGAGAGAGGTATGAGGCAGGGAGGTGTGTGTGAGAGAGGGAGAGAGGTATGAGGCACGGAGGTGTGTGAGAGAGAGAGAGAGAGAGAGAGGGAGAGAGGTATGAGGGAGGGAGGTGTGAGAGAATGCTGCATACCATTTTCCTTGAATAACTTTCTATATTTCACAGCACAGATTGTGTCCTGATGGTAAAGGTGAACTTTTGACTGACATATCGAGAAATAACAGGAGCAAAGTGAAGTGGTGGGGTGTACGTAGGATAAACAACCACACTGGCTGCAGAGGTGGAGTGTATGTAGGAACAACAACCACACTGGTTGTAGAGGTGGAGTGTATGTAGGAACAACAACCACACTGGCTGCAGAGGTGGAGTGTATGTAGGAACAACAACCACACTGGTTGTAGAGGTGGAGTGTATGTAGGAACAACAACCACACTGGCTGTAGAGGTGGAGTGTATGTAGGAACAACAACCACACTGGCTGTAGAGGTGGAGTGTATGTAGGAACAACAACCACACTGGCTGTAGAGGAGGAGTGTATGTAGGAACAACAACCACACTGGCTGTAGAGGTGGAGTGTATGTAGGAACAACAACCACACTGGCTGTAGAGGTGGAGTGTATGTAGGAACAACAACCACACTGGCTGTAGAGGTGGAGTGTATGTAGGAACAACAACCACACTGGCTGTAGAGGTGGAGTGTATGTAGGAACAACAACCACACTGGCTGTAGAGGTGGAGTGTATGTAGGAACAACAACCACACTGATTGTAGAGGTGGAGTGTATGTAGGAACAACAACCACACGGACTGTGGAGGTGGAGTGTATGTAGGAACAACAACCACACGGACTGTAGAGGTGGAGTGTATGTAGGAACAACAACCACACTGATTGTAGAGGTGGAGTGTATGCAGGAACAACAACCACACTGGCTGTAGAGGTGGAGTGTATGTAGGAACAGCAACCACACTGATTGTAGAGGTGGAGTGTATGCAGGAACAACAACCACACGGACTGTGGAGGTGGAGTGTATGAGGAACAATGAAAACACCGTCTGTAGGGGTGGAGTGTACAGTTGAAGTCAGAAGTTTACATACACCTTAGCCAAATACATTTAAACTCAGATTTGCACAATTCCTGACATTTAATCCTAGTAAAACTTCCCTGTCTTAGGTCAGTTAGGATCACCACTTTATTTTAAGAATGTGACATGTCAGAATAATAGTAGAGAGAATGATTTATTTTAGCTTTTATTTCTTTCATCACATTCCCAGTGGGTCAGAAGTTTACATACACTGAATTAGTATTTGGTAGCATTGTCTTCAAATTGTTTAACTTGTGTCAAACGTTTCGGGTAGCCTTCCACAAGCTTCCCACAATAAGTTGGGTGAATTTTGGCCCATTCCTCCTGACAGAGCTGGTGTAACTGAGTCAGGTTTGTAGGCCTCCTTGCTCGAACTTTTTCAGTTCTGCCCACCAATTTTCTATAGGATTGAGGTCAGGGCTTTGTGATGGCCACTCCAATACCTTGACTTTGTTGTCCTTAAGCCATTTTGCCACAACCCTTGGAAGTATGCTTGGGGTCATCGTCCATTTGGAAGGCCCATTTCCGACCATGCTTTAACTTCCTGACTGATGTCTTGAGATGTTGCTTCAACATATCCACATCATTTTTCTCCCTCATGATGCCATCTATTTTGTGAAGTGCACCAGTCCCTTCTGCAGCAAAGCACCCCCACAACATGATGCTGCCAGCCCCGTGCTTCACGGTTCGGATGGTGTTCTTTGGCTTGCAAGACTCCCCCTTTTTCCTCCAAACATAATGATGGTCATTATGACCAAACAGTTCTATTTTTGTTTCATCAGACCAGAGGACATTTCTCCAAAACGTATGATCTTTGTCCCCATATGCAGTTGCAAACTGTAGTCTGGCTTTTCTATGGCGGTTTTGGAGCAGTGGCTTCTTCCTTGCTGACCAGTCTTTCAGGTTATGTTGATTTAGGACTCGTTTTACTGTGGATATAGATACTTTTGTAACTGTTTCCTCTAGCATCTTCACAAGGTCCTTTGCTGTTGTTCTGGGATTGATTTGCACTTTTTCGCACCAAAGTACGTTCATCTCTAGGAGACAGAAGGCATCTCCTTCCTGAGTGGTATGACGGCTGCGTGGTCCCATGGTGTTTATACTTGGGTACTATTGTTTGTACAGATGAACATTGTACCATCAGGCGTTTTGAAAATGCTCCCAAGGATGAACCAGACTTGTGGAGGTCTACAATTATTTTTCTGAGGTCTTGGCTGAATTCTTTTGATTTTGCCATGATGTCAATCAAGAGGCACTGAGTTTGAAGGTTGGCCTTTAAATACATCCACAGGTACACCTCCAATTGACTCAAATGATGTCAATTAGCCTATCAGAAGCTTCTAAAGCCATCACATCATTTTCTGGAATTTTCAAAGCTGTTTAAAGGTACAGTCAACTAAGTTTATGTAAACTTCTGACCTACTGGAATTGTGATTCAGTGAATTATAAGTGAAATAATCTGTCTGTAAACAATTGTTGGAAAGATTCCTTGTGTCATGCACAAAGTAGACGTCCTAACTGACTTGCCAAAGCTAAAGTTTGTTAACAAGAAATGTGTGGAGTGGTTGAAAATGAGTTTTAATGACTCCATCCTAAGTGTATGTAAACTTCTGACTTCAACTGTATGTAGGAACAACAACCACACTGACTGTAGAGGTGGAGTGTACGTAGGAACAACAACCACACTGACTGTAGTAGTGGGGTGTGCTTGGGAAAAACAACCACACTGGCTGTAGAGGTGGAGTGTATGTAGGAACAACAACCACACTGGCTGTAGAGGTAGAGTGTATGTAGGAACAACAACCACACTGGCTGTAGAGGTGGAGTGTATGTAGGAACAACAGCCACACTGGCTGTAGAGGTGGAGTGTATGTAGGAACAACAACCACACTGGCTGTAGAGGTGGAGTGTATGTAGGAACAACAACCACACTGGCTGTAGAGGTGGAGTGTATGATGTATTTGATTCCATTCCACCTGTTCTGCTCCAGCCGTTAACACACGCCTGTTCTCCCCCAGTTAAGGTAACACCAACCTCCTGTGCTCTTAGCAGCCTCTTTTAGGATGCGTCCGATTTGGCACCCTATTGCCTTTGACCAGGGCCCTATATTCTGAAAAGGAAATAGGGTGCCATCTGGGAAACATGTCTGGCTCTGAGAAGCCTGACACAGCTTATTCTTCAGGACTGTTTAATATTCCTGTCCTATTGTATTGTATTTCTGGCACAGCGAGCAGAGCATTTTTTTTCTGACTCCCCTGACCTGCAGGACTTTAGCATTACTTTGACAGGATCCTGACCTTTATAGAATTCATGTGAATGGTGGAGGTTTGAGTTAATAATTGGTGCTTTGTGTTTCTATACTTGTGTGTGGTGGGGAGGGATGGAGGAAGGGATGGACAGGGAAAGAGAATGAGGGAGAAAGAAAGACACGGACGGACGGACGGACGGACAGACGGACAGACAGATTGATTTTACTAACTGTGTCCTCTTTATTGGACGGGGTAGTAGACTGAGATGGGATGTAATGGGTTCAAGTAGAGTGGGATGTAGTGGGTTCAAATACCTAGGTGTCTGGTTAAGCCATTTTGACAAAACTTTGGAAGTATGCTTGGGGACATTGTTCATTTGGAAGACGCATTTGTGACCAAGCTTTAACTTCCTGACTGATGTCTTGAGATGTTGCTTCAATATATCCACATAATATTCCTGCCTCATGATGCCATCTATTTTGTGAAGTGCACCAGTCCCTCCTGCAGCAAAGCACCCCCACAACATGATGCTGCCACCCCCGTGCTTCACGGTTCGGATGGTGTTCTTCAGCTTGCAAGCATCCCCCTTTTTCTCCAAACATAACGATGGTCATTATGGCCAAACAGTTCTATTTTTGTTTCATCAGACCAGAGGACATTTCTCCCAAAAATTATGATCTTTGTCCCCATGTGCAGTTGCAAACCGTAGTCTGGCTTTTCTATGGCAGTTTTGGAGCAGTGGCTTCTTCCTTGCTGAGCGGCCTTTCAGGTTATGTCGATATAGGACTCGTTTTACTGTGGATATAGATACTTTTGTACCTGTTTCCTCCAGCATCTGCACAAGGTCCTTTTCTGTTGTTCTGGGATTGATTTGCACTTTTTGTTCCAAAGTACGTTCATCTCTAGGAGACAGAAAGCGTCTCCTTCCTGAGCGGTATGACAGCTGCGTGGTTCCATGGTGTTTATACTTGCGTACTATTGTTTGTACAGATGAACGTGGTACCTTCAGGCGTTTGGAAATTGCTCCCAAGGATGAACCAGACTTGTGGAGGTCTACAATACTTTTTTTGAAGTCTTGGCTGATTTCTTTGGATTTTCCCATGATGTCAATCAGGAGGCACTGAGTTTGAAGGTAGGCCTTGAAATACATCCACAGGTACACCTCCAATTGACTCAAATGATATCAATTAGGCTATCAGAAGTTTCTAAAGCCATGACATACATTTCTGGAATTTTCCAAGCTGTTTAAAGGCACAGTCAACTTAGTGTATGTAAACTTCCGACTTCAACTGTACATATGAAATTGGTAAAACAGTATGTAAACATTATGAAAGTGACCAGTGTTCCATGACTATGAACATAGGGCTGCAGCCTCTAAAGTGCATGGTAGTGACAGTGAGTACATTCAGAACAAGGTACTAGTGGTGACAAATTAACAGTCTGATTCCTTGAGATAAAAGCTGTTTTTCAGTCTCTTGGTCTCAGCTTTGATAAACCTGTACTGACCTCGCCTTCCAAATGGTAGTGGTGTGGATAGGCCGTGGCTCGGGTGCCTGAGGTTCTTGATGATCTTTCTGTGACACTGGGTGCTGTAGATGTCCTGGAAGGCAGGCAGTGTCCCTCCGGTGATGTGTTTGGCAGACCGCACCACCCACTGGAGAGCCCTGCGGTTGTGATCAGTGAAGTTGCCGTACCAGGCGGTGATACAGCCTGGATGCTCTCAATGGTGCATCTGTAAAAGTTTGTGAGGGTTTTAGGGGCCAAGCCAAATTTCTTCAGCTTCTTGAGGTTGAAGAGGCACCGTTGCAACTTCTTCACCACACTGTCTGTATGGATGGATCATTTAAGATTGTCAGTGATGTGTACGCTCAGGAACTTGAATCTTTTCACCATCTCTACTGTGGCACCGTCGATATGGATGGGGCCGTGCTCCCTCTGTCTCCTGAAGTCCACGATCATCTCCTTATTTTTGTTGACATTGACAGAGAGGTTATTTTCCTGGCACCACTCTTAAACATCTAAAGTCTGAAAAGAGGCGTGCTCAGCCTCCGTCTCTCCAGGGCTTGGTGCCATGTCCATCCCAGCCACACAGTAGAGCTTGTCAGGCAGGGCTGGGTGCTCTGCCTTTGGGGTAGCGAGAACTGGGTCTGTGGGAGATAAAGCGTGTGTGTGTGTGGTGTTAGAGGGTATGGTTAGGACAGGGGATGAGGGAGATAAGGAGTTGTACTAGTCAGTTGTCTCAGTGTTCAGGAAGTGGATCTTGTCTCAGGTCTAGGCTACATTCCAAATGGCACCCTATTCCCTTTGTAGTGTATTGCTTTTGACCAGGGCCCATAGGGAATATGGAATAGGGTGCTATTTGGGATGCAGAGATTTGGGATGCAGCCCCAGTTGACAGATAAAAGGAGGGACGACATCGCTGTACTGCCCTCCCTGGTTTTGATGCTCCATACTGCATCTGCAGAGTCAGTATAGAGGTACAGTAGGTTGTCAAGGTGTTAACTCGGTCTGATGAAGATCTCTGACCCAAACATCACAGTGCGTTTTTAAGTTTGGATCTACAATGAGCACTGAACAAAAATATAAACGCAATGTAAAGTGTAAGTCCCATGTTTTATGAGCTGAAATAAAAAATCCCAGAAATGTTCCATACCCACAAAAAGCTTATTTCTATCAAAGTTTGTGCACAATTTGTTTACATCCATGTTAGTGAGCATTTCTCCTTTGCCAAGATAATCCATCCACTTGACAGGTGTGGCATATCAAGAAGCTGATTAAACAGCATTACACAGGTGCACCTTGTGCTGGGGACAATATAAGGCTGCTTTAAAATGTGCAGTTTTGTCACACAGGTGTGTCACACAGGTGTCACACAATGCCACAGATGTCTGAAGTTTGAGGAGCGTGCAATTGGCATGCTGACTGCAGGAATGTCCACCAGAGCTGTTGCCAGAAAATTGAATGTTCATTTCTTTACCATAACGTCGTTTTAGAGAATTTGGCAGTACGAATTTGGCAGTACGGCCTCACAATTGCAGACCACGTGTAACCACGCCAGCCCAGGACCTCCACATCCGGCTTCTTCACCTGCGGTTTTGTGGGGAAAAACTCATTCTGATTTGCTGGGCCTGGCTCCCTATTGCATGGGCCTGGCTGCCAAGTGGGTGGGCCTATGCCCTCCAAGGCCCACCCATGGCTGCACCCCTGCCCAGTCATGTGAAATCCATAGATTAGGGCCCAATGAATTTATTTAAAATGACAGATTTTTTTCACCCAACTTTTAACCTAAATCCAATGTCATGAAGACATTTGTTGTTGATTTAATGTTGAATTAACGTTAGTTGACAACTCAGCTAAATGTAAATCAAAACTATATGTTGAACTGACGTCTGTGCCCAGTGGTTAGTAATTGAAGAGAAACCAGAGTTAGTTTTATTTTTATTTTCTTGATCTTGTGTGTGTGTGTGTGTGTGTATATACCTGAAACCATTCTAAAGAACATGAACGTTCTAGTTAAAACAGGGGTAAATAACAATCCTTGAAAAGACAACAACTTTTTATTTTCCAAGAGCACACTGACGTCAAAGAAAGCTGTGAATGAGGAGAGGTGTTTTGTGACCCAAATAGCACCCTAATCCCTAGACAGTGTATTACTTTTAATGTAGTGCACTATGTAAGGATTAGGGTACCATTTGGATCACAGCTCTTGCTGGTTCAGAATGGGATATTAGCTGAATGTGAAAGCAGTATTTCACTCTCAAAAACGATCTCCACTAAATGGCTCTATACTAAAGCAACAACAAAGAAAAGACAAGAGCCCCAACTCCAAACAGAAACTCGAGGAGAAAAAACGTTGTTCTTTAACAACAAATTGAATTCCTAGAATATCTTAAACGTCTCTCTCTCTCTCTCTCTCTCTCTCTCTCTCTCTCTCTCTCTCTCTCTCTCTCTCTCTCTCTCTCTCTCTCTCTCTCTCTCTCTCTCTCTCTCTCTCTCTCTCTCTCTCTCTCTCTCTCTCTCTCTCTCTCTCTCCCTCCCTCCCTCCCTCCCTCCCTCCCTCCCTCCCTCCCTCTCTCAAATAGGTACTGAGAAGGACAGTGTTGAAATCCTTCAATGATCGCTTTTATTATTGTTCTCATCATCTCTCAAATAAATCAGTGACAGGTGCGAGCTTGGCTCTCACTCATCTGATCTGACAGGCAGAACAGATTGTTATAATTGTTTTATATAGCAAAGTTATTCATCATCTTCCTGAAACAGAGTGCTTGTCCAATCCCTGAAGGATCAATCTGGTCGATCTGGTGTGATCAAATGCCTCTGTATTTCCCTCTGATCTCTAAATGACTACTACACTAAGTATTTGTCCCAAATGGCACCCTACTTCCTATATAGTGCACTATTTTGACGTTAGCCCACTGAGCTAAAGCCTATAGGTATTACTGTAGCTCGTGGAACTGACACAAGTTCCACCAAGGTCACTTATAACACAAGTGTAGTTCACTGAGCTACAGTAATGCCTGTAGGCTTTAGCTCTGTGGGCTACAAAAGGATGATGAACAGAAACCAGCTCACCAGTTCTGATCTGGCATTATTTTACCTTTATTTAACAAGGCAAATCAATTAAGAACACATTCTTATTTACAATGACGGCCTACCCCAGGCCAGGACGACACTGGGCCAATTGTGCACCGCCCTATGGGACTCCCGATCACAGCCGGTTGCGATACAGCCTGGGATTGAACCAGGGTCTGCAGTGACGCCTCTAGCACTGAGATGCAGTGCCCTAGACCCCTCCCCTTAATCTACACTGATTGAAGTGGAAATAACAGGTGACATCAATAAGGGGTCATAGCTTTCACCTGTGTTCACCTGGTTAGTCTATGTCATGGAAAGATGTTTTGTACACTCAGTATATACATTTAATCCGATAATCAAAATCCGGATAGATAACTTTTGAAAACTGGGCTTGGTCCCATTTCCTTTTTTAAACTCTCTCTCTTTCTTTCTCAATTCAATTCAAGGGGCTTCATTGGCATGGGAAACATATATTTACATTGCCGAGCCAGTGAAGGGGGTTTTACTATTCTTAGGTAGCGGAATGACGTTTGCTTCCCTCCAGGCCTGAGGGCACACACTTTCTAGTAGGCTTAAATTGAAGATATGGCAAATAGGAGTGGCAATATCGTCTGCTATTATCCTCAGGAATTTTCCATTCAAGTTGTCAGACCCTGGTGGCTTGTCATTGTTGATAGAAAATGATGATAGACAGTGTGTATTTTGTCCTGTAGTTCAATTTTGGGTGGCAGGTAGCCTAGTGGTTAGAGTGTTGGGCCAGTAACCGAAAGGTTGCTAGATTGAATCCCTGAGCTGACATAAATCTGTCGTTCTGCCCCTGAACAAGGCAGTTAACCCACTATTCCTAGGCTGTCATTGTAAATACGAATTTGTTCTTAGCTCGCTTGCCTAGTTAAATAAAGGTTAAAAAATATATTATATAATTGGAGAATCCAGTGTGTTCTGGTAGTCAGCAAAAGTCATATCCTGCCTGTTTGGCCCTGTCCGGGGGTATCGTCGGACGTGGCCACAGTGTCTCCCGAACCCTCCTGTCTCAGCCTCCAGTATTTATGCTGCAGTAATTTGTGTCGGGGGGCTAGGGTCAGTCTGTTATATCTGGAGTATTTCTCCTGTCTTATCCGGTGTCCTGTGTGAATTTAAGTATGCTCTCTCTAATTCTCTCTCCCTTTTTCTCCCTTTTTTTTCTTTCTTTCTCTCTCTCGGAAGACCTGAGCCCTAGGACCATGCCTCAGGACTACCTGGCCTGATGACTCCTTCCTGTCCCCAGTCCAACTGGTCGTGCTGCTGCTCCAGTTTCAACTGTTCTGCCTGTGGATATGGAACCCTGACCTGTTCACCGGACGTGCTACCTGTCCCAGACCTGCTGTTTTCAACTCTCTAGAGACAGCAGCAGCGGTAGAGATACTCTGAATGATCGGCTATGAAAAGCCAACTGACATTTACTCCTGAGGTGCTGACCTGTTGCACCCTTGACAACTACTGTGATTATTATTATTTGACCATGCTGGTCATCTATGAACATTTAAACATCTTGACCATGTTCTGTTATAATGTCCAACCGGCACAGCCAGAAGAGGACTGGCCACCCCTCATAGCCTGGTTCCTTTCTAGGTTTCTTCCTAGGTTCTGGCCTTTCTAGGGAGTTTTTCCTAGCCACCGTGCTTCTACACCTGCATTGCTTGCTGTTTGGGGTTTTAGGCAGGGTTTCTGTACACCACTTTGTGACATCAGCTGATGTAAGAAGGGCTTCATAAATACATTTGATTGATTGATAGTCTTTAATTGTTGATTCTAAGATTTGTATTTGATCATGTGTATGTTTTTGCTGTTTGTTCTTTGTTATAGAGCTAAAAAGATTGGAGAAATGGTTTATCCATACATCTCCATTTTGGATAGATAACTCTTCGTGTTGTTGTTTGTTAAGTGTGTTTCAATTTTCCCAGAAGTGGTTAGATTCTATGGATTCTTCAATTACATTGAGCTGATTTCTGACGTGCTGTTCCTTCTTTTTTCGTAGTGTATTTCTGTATTGTTTTAGGGATTCACCATAGTGAAGGCGTAGGCTCAGGTTTTCTGGGTCTCTATGTTTTTGGTTGGATCGGTTTCTGTTTCTTTCTTAGGTTTTTGCATTCTTCATCATTGGTGCTAATCTTAGGTTGTCTGCTTGACATTTTTAGATTGGCTAGGGAAGCTGAGAGGTGAAATATACTGTTTAGGTTTTCTACTGCCAAATTTACACCTTCACTATTACAGTGGAATTTTTTGTCCAGGAAGTTGTCTAAAAGGGATTGAACGCTCTGAGAGACTCTGGGTTGAGGTCAGTGGTAAAGTAGTGTACAGTACTACTGCCAAGAGATGAGCTATAAGTGTACCTACCGTAAGAGTCCCCTCGAAGCAAATCATTGACTATGTACATACCAGGCGTGCAACAGAGCTGCAGGAGTTGTGAAATGTGTTTGTTGGTTATGTTGTTGTAGTTGTGCCTAGGGGGGCATATGGGGGAGGGAATGCTGTCACCTCCAGGTAGGTGTTTGTCCCCCTGTGTGCTAAGAGTGACATGCTTTTGTCAAGTCCTGGCATTTAGGTCACCACAGACTAGTACATATTCCTGGGCCTGGAAATGGTTCATCTTCCACTCTAGGATGGAGAAGCTGTAATCTTTAAAGTATAGGGATTCTAGTGCAGGGATATAGGTATATCCTCTGTGTCTCGCTGGTCTGGGCAGGGTGTCCGTTGCTCAGTTGCTGCTGTGTGATGTGCTGGGGCTGTGGTTGAGGGTGACGTCCTTCAGGGTCCTGGCAAAAGTTGGCACGGCTGCCTTGTAGATATGGACCTGGTTGTAAATGCTGTTCAAGTCGAGGGTGGAGTGGTGGGCAGGTAGACATTAAGTTTTGAGAAACAGTCCTGGAAAATGGTTGCATTCACCAGTTGTATGGTTGCAGGGTGAAAGTGTTTTCCTGGTAGCAGGGTGGAGATAAACACTTGTGCGTTGGGGAAAGTGGAAGAAGCTTTTTCAATCACTCCCTTGAGTGTTGTTGTCACCCTTTCTTTCTGGGCCATCAGGACGTTTGTGCCCGTCTGAATTATGATGTGGCTGGGGGACCCTAGTCTGTCCTCTGACAGCAGCTTCAGGGCATGCCTAGTGTTTGGGCACCAGAGTTTAGCCACTTTGTGTTTGGGAAAAAGTTTATTCTCTTGAATGTATTTCCCATTTTGGTGAATGAGGAGCACAATCTCTGGCTTTTGTGTGTCCTCAGTGGATGTGTGGGGGTTGTCAGGAGGGCTACCGGGAGAGCTGACAGGGTTGCTAGGAGGGGGTGGGGTCTGTGTTGTCTGTCCCATTGTGGTGATGAGGTTGTAGTCTGGGTTTGAGGTGGAGTGTTCTGTTCTCTGTTACACCTCAGCTTTCTCTCCGCCTCCTGCAATGCTGTCAGCTGGGCCGTGTCTTCCTCTGTCAGCTGGGCCGTGTGTTCCTCTGTCAGCTGGGCCGTGTGTTCCTCTGTCAGCTGGGCCGTGTGTTCCTCTGTCAGCTGGGCCGTGTGTTCCTCTGTCAGCTGGGCCGTGTGTTCCTCTGTCAGCTGGGCCGTGTGTTCCTCTGTCAGCTGGGCCGTGTGTTCCTCTGTCAGCTGGGCCGTGTCTTCCTCTGTCAGCTGGGCCGTGTGTTCCTCTGTCAGCTGGGCCGTGTGTTCCTCTGTCAGCTGGGCCGTGTGTTCCTCTGTCAGCTGGGCCGTGTGTTCCTCTGTCAGCTGGGCCGTGTGTTCCTCTGTCAGCTGGGCCGTGTGTTCCTCTGTCAGCTGGGCCGTGTGTTCCTCTGTCAGCTGGGCCGTGTGTACGTCTGTCAGCTGGGCCGTGTGTACGTCTGTCAGCTGGGCCGTGTGTACGTCTGTCAGCTGGGCAGTGTCTATGTCTGTCAGCTGGGCAGTGTCTACGTCTGTCAGCTGGGCCGTGTGTTACTCTCTCTCCTCAAGTTCTCTCACCTCAGTCCAGAGTGCAGCCAGCTCTCTCAGACATTCGTCTATCTCCATCTTCCGCACTCCGGGTCTTGTTGGTGGGGTGTTGTTGTGGTGGTCTGTGTTGTGGGTCTGTTCTGTCTGAAGTGTGTCGACTGGCTCTCTGAGTTCCACCATCTCCCTCTCTCCAGCTCTGTTAATTTATCTCTTGACAGAGGTTGTTTCAATTTTCTCAATGTCTAGTATTCTGAGTTTCCACCCTGGGCCAATACCTTCTCTAATGACATAGAGGTAGTGTACTCTTATAGCAATGTGACATGCCAGGAGATGGTCTGTGTTAATATAGCACTGTGCCATGCCAGGGGTGGTCTGTGTTAATATAGCACTGTGCCATGCCAGGGGATGGTCTGTGTTAATATAGCACTGTGTCATGCCAGGGGATGGTCTGTGTTAATATAGCACTGTGCCATGCCAGGGGTGGTCTGTGTTAATATAGCACTGTGCCATGCCAGGGGATGGTCTGGTTAATATAGCACTGTGCCATGCCAGGGGATGGTCTGGTTAATATAACACTGTGCCATGCCAGGGGATGGTCTGGTTAATATAGCACTGTGCCATGCCAGGGGTGGTCTGTGTTAATATAGCACTGTGCCATGCCAGGGGATGGTCTGGTTAATATAGCACTGTGCCATGACAGGGGATGGTCTGTGTTAATATAGCACTGTGCCATGCCAGGGGATGGTCTGGGTTAATATAACACTGTGCCATGCCAGGGGATGGTCTGGTTAATATAGCACTGTGTCATGCCAGGGGATGGTCTGGTTAATATAGCACTGTGCCCTGCCAGGGGATGGTCTGGTTAATATAGCACTGTGTCATGCCAGGGGATGGGCTGTGTTAATTTAGCACTGTGTCATTCCAGGGGATGGTCTGGAAGAAGCTAGCTAGCTAACGAAGAACAACAAAGCATATCTAGTTAACAGAAGAAAAGAAAGAGAAAATCAGGACAGAAGAAAAAGGATATCAAAGTGAAACAGTTCTCTAAAGACACAGGAGACAATAATACAAGAAACAACACTTCTGTAGCTTGTCAACTATGTGTCTGTCTATCCCTGTTCTCTCCTCTCTGCACAGGCCATACAAACGCTTCACACTGCGTGGCCGCTGCCACTCCAACCTGGTGGTCCCAGCGCGCACGATCCACGTGGAGTTCCAGGTCTCCGGCAGCCTCTGGAACTGCCGGTCTGCAGCCAACAAGGCTGAGTTCATCTCAGCCTATGCTACCCTCCAGTCCCTAGACTTCCTGGCGCTGACGGAAACATGGATTACCACAGATAACACTGCTACTCCTACTGCTCTCTCTTCGTCTGCCCACGTGTTCTCGCATACCCCTAGAGCATCGAGCCAGCGGGGTGGTGGCACTGGAATCCTCATCTCTCCCAAGTGGACATTCTCTCTTTCTCCCCTGACCCATCTGTCTATCTCCTCATTTGAATTCCATGCTGTCACAGTTACCAGCCCTTTCAAGCTTAACATCCTTATCATTTATCGCCCTCCAGGTTCCCTTGGAGAGTTCATCAATGAGCTTGACGCCTTGATAAGTTCCTTTCCTGAGGATGGCTCACCTCTCACAGTTCTGGGTGACTTTAACCTCCCCACGTCTACCTTTGACTCATTCCTCTCTGCCTCCTTCTTTCCACTCCTCTCCTCTTTTGACCTCACCCTCTCACCTTCCCCCCCTACTCACAAGGCAGGCAATACGCTTGACCTCATCTTTACTAGATGCTGTTCTTCCACTAATCTCATTGCAACTCCCCTCCAAATCTCCGACCACTACCTTGTATCCTTTTCCCTCTTGCTCTCATCCAACACTTCTCACTCTGCCCCTACTCGGATGGTATTACGCCGTCCCAACCTTCGCTCTCTCTCACCCGCTACTCTCTCCTCTTCCATCCTATCATCTCTTCCCTCTGCTCAAACCTTCTCCAACCTATCTCCTGATTCTGCCTCCTCAACCCTCCTCTCCTCCCTTTCTGCATCCTTTGATTTTCTCTGTCCCCTATCCTCCAGGCCGGCTCGGTCCTCCCCTCCTGCTCCGTGGCTCGACGACTCACTACGAGCTCACAGAACAGGGCTCCGGGCAGCCGAGCGGAAATGGAGGAAAACTCGCCTCCCTGCGGACCTGGCATCCTTTCACTCACTCCTCTCTACATTCTCCTCTTCTGTCTCTGCTGCTAAAGCCACTTTCTACCACTCTAAATTCCAAGCATCTGCCTCTAACCCTAGGAAGCTCTTTGCTACCTTCTCCTCCCTCCTGAATCCTCCTTCCCCTCCCCCCCCCTCCTCCCTCTCTGCGGATGACTTCGTCAACCATTTTGAAAAGAAGGTTGACGATATCCGATCCTCGTTTGCTAAGTGAAACGACACCGCTGGTCCTGCTCACACTGCCCTACCCTGTGCTTTGACCTCTTTCTCCCCTCTCTCTCCAGATGAAATCTCGCGTCTTGTGACGGCCGGCCGCCCAACAACCTGCCCACTTGACCCTATCCCCTCCTCTCTTCTCCAGACCATTTCCGGAGACCTTCTCCCCTTCCTCACCTCGCTCATCAACTCATCCTTGACCGCTGGCTACGTCCCTTCCGTCTTCAAGAGAGCGAGAGTTGCACCCCTTCTGAAAAAACCTACACTCGATCCCTCCGATGTCAACAACTACAGACCAGTATCCCTTCTTTCTTTTCTCTCCAAAACTCTTGAACGTGCCGTCCTTGGCCAGCTCTCCTGCTATCTCTCTCAGAATGACCTTCTTGATCCTAATCAGTCAGGTTTCAAGACTGGGCATTCAACTGAGACTGCTCTTCTCTGTGTCACGGAGGCTCTCCGCACTGCTAAAGCTAACTCTCTCTCCTCTGCTCTCATACTTCTAGACCTATCTGCTGCTTTTGATACTGTGAACCATCAGATCCTCCTCTCCACCCTCTCCGAGTTGGGCATCTCCGGCGCGGCCCACGCTTGGATTGCGTCCTACCTGACAGGTCGCTCCTACCAGGTGGCGTGGCGAGAATCTGTCTCCGCACCATGCGCTCTCACCACTGGTGTCCCCCAGGGCTCTGTTCTAGGCCCTCTCCTATTCTCGCTATACACCAAGTCACTTGGCTCTGTCATATCCTCACATGGTCTCTCCTATCATTGCTATGCAGACGACACACAATTAATCTTCTCCTTTCCCCCTTCTGATAACCAGGCGGCGAATCGCATCTCTGCATGTCTGTCAGACATATCAGTGTGGATGACGGATCACCAGCTCAAGCTGAACCTCGGCAAGACGGAGCTGCTCTTCCTCCCGGGGAAGGACTGCCCGTTCCATGATCTCGCCATCACGGTTGACAACTCCCTTGTGTCCTCCTCCCAGAGTGCTAAGAACCTTGGCGTGATCCTGGACAACACCCTGTCGTTCTCCACTAACATCAAGGCGGTGACACGATCCTGTAGGTTCATGCTCCACAACATTCGCAGAGTACGACCCTGCCTCACACAGGAAGCGGCGCAGGTCCTAATCCAGGCACTTGTCATCTCCCGTCTGGATTACTGCAACTCGCTGTTGGCTGGGCTCCCTGCCTGTGCCATTAAACCCCTACAACTCATCCAGAACGCCGCAGCCCGTCTGGTGTTCAACCTTCCCAAGTTCTCTCACATCACCCCGCTCCTCCGCTCTCTCCACTGGCTTCCAGTTGAAGCTCGCATCCGCTACAAGACCATGGTGATTGCCTACGGAGCTGTGAAGGGAACGGCACCTCCATACCTTCAGGCTCTGATCAGGCCCTACACCCAAACAAGGGCACTGCGTTCATCCACCACTGGCCTGCTGGCCCCCCTACCTCTGAGGAAGCACAGTTCCCGCTCAGCTCAGTCAAAACTGTTCGCTGCTCTGGCACCCCAATGGTGGAACAAGCTCCCTCACGACGCCAGGACAGCGGAGTCAATCACCACCTTCCGGAGACACCTGAAACCCCACCTCTTTAAGGAATACCTAGGATAGGATAAAGTAATCCTTCTACCCCCCCCCCCCCCCCTTAAAATATTTAGATGCACTATTGTAAAGTGGTTGTTCCACTGGATATCATAAGGTGAATGCACCATTTTGTAAGTCGCTCTGGATAAGAGCGTCTGCTAAATGACTTAAATGTAAAATGTAATGTAAATGTTAATATAGCACTGTGTCATGCCTGGGGATGGTCTGGTTAATATAGCACTGTGCCATGCCAGGGGATGGTCTGGTTAATATAGCACTGTGCCAGGGGATGGTCTGTGTTAATATAGCACTGTGCCATGCCAGGGGATGGTCTGGTTAATATAGCACTGTGCCAGGGGATGGTCTGGTTAATATAGCACTGTGCCAGGGGATGGTCTGGTTAATATAGCACTGTGCTATGCCAGGGGATGGTCTGGTTAATATAGCACTGTGCCAGGGGATGGTCTGGTTAATATAGCACTGTGCCAGGGGATGGTCTGGTTAATATAGCACTGTGCCATGCCAGGGGATGGTCTGGTTAATATAGCACTGTGCCATGCCAGGGGATTCTCTGGTTAATATAGCACTGTGCCATGCCAGGGGATGGTCTGGTTAATATAGCACTGTGCAAGGGGATGGTCTGTGTTAATATAGCACTGTGTCATGCCAGGGGATGGTCTGGTTAATATAGCACTGTGTCATGCCAGGGGATGGTCTGGTTAATATAGCACTGTGCCATGCCAGGGGATGGTCTGGTTAATATAGCACTGTGTCATGCCAGGGGATGGTCTGGTTAATATAGCACTGTGCCATGCCAGGGGATGGTCTGTGTTAATCTAGCACTGTGTCATGCCAGGGGATGGTCTGGTTAATATAGCACTGTACCATGCCAGGGGATGGTCTGTGTTAATATAGCACTGTGTCATGCCAGGGTATGGTCTGGTTAATATAGCACTGTGCCAGGGGATGGTCTGGTTAATATAGCACTGTGTCATGCCAGGGGATGGTCTGGTTAATATAGCACTGTGCCATGCCTGGGGATGGTCTGGTTAATATAGCACTGTGCCTGGGGATGGTTCGGTTAATATAGCACTGTGCCAGGGGATGGTCTGGTTAATATAGCACTGTGCCAGGGGATGGTCTGGTTAATATAGCACTGTGCCATTCCAGGGGATGGTCTGTGTTAATATAGCACTGTGTCATGCCAGGGTATGGTCTGGTTAATATAGCACTGTGCCAGGGGATGGTCTGGTTAATATAGCACTGTGTCATGCCAGGGGATGGTCTGGTTAATATAGCACTGTGCCATGCCTGGGGATGGTCTGGTTAATATAGCACTGTGCCTGGGGATGGTTCGGTTAATATAGCACTGTGCCAGGGGATGGTCTGGTTAATATAGCACTGTGCCTGGGGATGGTCTGGTTAATATAGCACTGTGCCAGGGGATGGTCTGGTTAATATAGCACTGTGCCAGGGGATGGTCTGGTTAATATACCACTGTGCCAGGGGATGGTCTGGTTAATATAGCACTGTGCCAGGGTATGGTCTGGTTAATATAGCACTGTGCCAGGGGATGGTCTGGTTAATATAGCACTGTGTCATGCCAGGGGATGGTCTGGTTAATATAGCACTGTGCCTGGGGATGGTTCGGTTAATATAGCACTGTGCCAGGGGATGGTCTGGTTAATATAGCACTGTGCCTGGGGATGGTCTGGTTAATATAGCACTGTGCCAGGGGATGGTCTGGTTAATATAGCACTGTGCCAGGGGATGGTCTGGTTAATATACCACTGTGCCAGGGGATGGTCTGGTTAATATAGCACTGTGCCATGCCAGGGCATGGTCTGGTTAATATACCACTGTGCCAGGGGATGGTCTGGTTAATATAGCACTGTGCCATGCCAGGGGATGGTCTGGTTAATATAGCACTGTGCCAGGGGATGGTCTGTGTTAATATAGCACTGTGCCAGGGTATGGTCTGGTTAATATAGCACTGTGCCATGCCAGGGGATGGTCTGGCTAATATAGCACTGTGCCATGCCAGGGGATGGTCTGGTTAATATAGCACTGTGCCATGTCAGGGGATGGTCTGGTTAATATAGCACTGTGCCATGCCAAGGGATGGTCTGGTTAATATAGCACTGTGCCATGTCAGGGGATGGTCTGTTTAATATAGCACTGTGTCATGCCAGGGGATGGTCTGTGTGGAATATTACGTTTCTTATGTTTCCCTCTTTGTAGCAGTCATCAAATCGTGTCTCTGGATTGTCCTTGAGGAGCTTCTTTTTGTACAATCCAGAGACAGCGTTATTTATTTATTTATTTAATATCCAAGTTGTGCTGTACTGTGGTGATCTCTGCACAGGGGACGCCATGGAGCAGGGAGCTTTAAAGGCCTCTGCATTTGGTTGGGGGAGGATTTGAAACTCTGCTTCCATTGTTGGGCTCATAAAGATTTCACACATCTCACCTCCCACTTCAGTGCTAATTGAATTTTCAATGGGGTCTGTTCTGTCCTAGCAGCTTGGTAGTTTAATAGCATTTTTTTTTACTTAGCTTTATATGACAGAATGACCTAGGGATTATTGTCTTTAACTTTTTTGCTTCAATAGTAGCTTCAGACTGAACATTACTCACTCAGTTTTGTGTTGTCATAATTCAACGTTTCTGCTGTGATTCTTCTGCAGGTTATTGTCTTGATAGTTCCTGGTAGTAATTATCCAGTCAGGTAATTTTGTTCAAAATCAAGATTTTAGGTTTGGAATTTGGATTTGCCAAAGCAAGTAAAATAGATAATAAACAATCAAAAATAAACATATTAAACATGACTCTCACAGAAGTTCCAAAGGAATAAAGACATTTCAAATGTCATTATGTCTATATACAGTGTTGTAATGATGTGCAAATAGTTAATGTACAAAAGGGAAAATAAATCAACTTAAATATGGGTTTTATTTACAATGGTGTTTGTTGTCTTCACTGGTTGCCCTTTTCTTGTGGCAACAGGTCACACATGTTGCTGCTGTGATGGCACACTGTGGTATTTCATCCAGTAGATATGGGATTTGATAAAAATTGGGTTTGTTTTCGAATTCTTTGTGGGTCTGTGTAATCTGAGGAAAATATGTGTCTCTAATATGGTCATAGGTTTGGCAGGAGGTTAGGAATTGCAGCTCAGTTTCCAACTCATTTTGTGGGCAGTGTGCACATAGCCTGTCTTCTCTTGAGAGCCAGGTCTGCCTACGGCGGCCTTTCTCATGTTGTCTAAAAGGGATTGAATTTGTTGTTGCCTAATAGTTTTTTGGTAAGTTTCTACACTACTTTCCTTCCATCTATAGCATTTCTTAATATTGTTCAGTTCCTTTGGCTTTGATGCCTCATGGATTCAGTATTGCTCTGTTCAAGAAGACTGTGCTTTTGCTGTGATCTGATAGGGGTGTCAGTGGGTTGACTGTGAACGCTCTGAGAGACTCTGGGTTGAAGTCAGTGTTAAAGTAGTCTACAGTACTACTGCCAAGAGATGAGCTATAGGATTCCAAAGGATTCCTCTCGAAGCCTACCATTGACTGTGTACATACCCAGCGTGCGACAGAGCTGCAGGAGTTGTGACCCGTTTCTGTTGGTTATGTTTCCATAGTTGTGCCTAATGGGGCATATTGGGGAGGGAATGCTGTCCCCTCAGGTAGGTGTTTATCCCCCTGTGTGCTGAGGGTGTTGGGGTCTTGTCCAATTCTGGCATTTAGGTCGCCACAGGCTAGTACATGTCTCTCTCTCTCACTCTCACACTCACACTCACACTCACTCACTCATGGAAAATAAAGAATTAAAGGCACGGATTTGAGCTTAGACAGCCAGGTATGTGGGATATCCCTGTGTTTTTAAAGAGTGATAAAACTGGGCCTCCTCCACCTATTATCTCACATCTTCTCCATGACCATGAAACCAGCATTTTGCAGGGCAGGATTACCTAGGCTGCCTCCTGAATGGAACCCTATTCCCTATATAGTGCACAATTCTTTACCAGGGTCCATAGGTAGTAGTGCAATATGTAGGGAATAGGGTTCCATTTGGTATGCCGGCTCTGTGATAGAGATATTCATTAACTCCCGTCGACATCTTAGAGAGAGATCATAACCCCACAATCCTACAGAGAGTTGGGATGGAGGCCTCAACTCAGCTAGAACCAAAGGTGTCTGTTACTCTGCTACTTGGGGTTACGTCCAAAATGGCACCCTATTCCATAAGTATCCTATAGTCGTTCTAGGATCGATCTATAATGGATCCTATAATACAGGGTACAGAACAATTCCAGCTAGTGCACTACTTAGGGAATAGGGTGCTAACTGACAGAGACATGGTTGTATACCCTCCCTTTTCTACACCCCTTTGAGAGATGGAAGTGGATTCAGCTGTTGAAGGGTGTTTCCAGCTCACTAAGCAGCAACTAAATAAGAGGATGATTTGGTCTTAGTGGAGAGATTTGTCCGATTTGAGATAGCCTAAGGGATTCTAAGGATCCGCTTGAACGCATGCACACACACACACACACACACACACACACACACACACAATTCACTCTCTGCATTTTTATTCTGTGTGAGGCATGGTTATTTACTGAAAGTTTTCCCACCTGCATACAGAATATAATTACAGGAGTGAGCTGGGTAGCAACATTATTCCTGGACCTAGAGATATGACACCTGGATATGTTGCTATGGGACCTGGATATGTTGCTATGTACTATTTTGAGTTAACCTATAATAATCAGCTGCAGTTAATAGCAACAGCTGGTCTTACTGGGGTCCTACACAATGAAAAAGACATTAGACAAAAGACTCTCCAATTTACATACATTTAAAAACATTCACATGTAGTGTGTGTGTGTGTGTGTGTGTGTGTTGCATCTATCAGTTACACATACAGTACATACACACAAGGAGGTCACATGGGGGAGAGGTTTGAGTAATAGATCTAATTCCGATGATCCTTTTGAAGAGGTATGTGTAACGTTAGTGTTCTCATTATTGGTCCTGTACTATATGGATAGATATTTCTATAGATTAGATTGATCAATGGCTGTGTTTACACAGACAGCCCAATTCTGATATTTTGCCCAGAATGCCAATTAGTGGAAATAGATCAGACTTGGCTGCAATATGGTTGATATTTATAATTACACAAGGTTGAGGTTAATTAGAAGGTGGGTGGTTTACACCATTATTGAAGGGTTGAATGACGCAGCTTGTATATCAAATACCACCCCATATTCCCTATGTAGTGCACTGTTTTTGGCCCTGGTCCCTATATAGAGAATAGGGTGCCATTTGGGATTGACTAATCATTTTATGTAATTGGTATTTTGACCAGTCAGATCAGATCTGTTGTCACTAATTGGTCTTTTGACCAATCAGATCAGATCTGTTGTCACTAATTGGTCTTTTGACCAGTCAGATCAGATCTGTTGTCACTAATTGGTATTTTGACCAGTGAGATCAGATCTGTTGTCACTAATTGGTCTTTTGACCAATCAGATCAGATCTGTTGTCACTAATTGGTATTTTGACCAGTCAGATCAGATCTGTTGTCACTAATTGGTATTTTGACCAGTCAGATCAGATCTGTTGTCACGAATTGGTATTTTGACCAGTCAGATCAGATCTTTCGCCAATAATTGGTATTTTGACCAGTCAGATCAGGGCCCATATCCACAAAGCGTCTCAGAGCAGAACATTGGTCATAAGTGGTGAGAATAGAGACATTCTACTCCTACTCTTACAGGGTAAAAATAAAAGCTATGCATGAAGCCTCTGTAGTCATTAGTCCCACCTAATCGATGATACTGTATTTAGGACACCTCATGAGCTGTCCTAAACAGTTAAGAGATAACAGCAGGTGTCTTGATAATAGAAAAATTTCAGTGGTTCCTGCATCACATGCAATTTCTTTTGAGTTGTCGAAAGAATGTTTTGATATTTCATCAATCCATTAATCATTTAGACCTAAATACTTACAGTATAACCACTAGGCTAATAAATAAACACGGTGTTCTTTTGATTATTTAATTACGTACATCATGTTATTTCAAGTTATCCATTTGGAACGCAACATCACATTGTTAAAAAATATGTCGAAATTTGGCATGCCAATAAATTGTGCAATTGAAGGCATCTATTGCTTATGTTGTGTTTGGTGAAAATTATAGACCTCTCAAATATTGTATGCAACATTGTATGCAACATTATAGGCAAGTGACTTGATGCCTACCGTGCCAAAGCGATTTAGAGTTGTTAAACGGGAGTGATGAGTGTGTAGATATAATGGTAATATTGTCAAAATTCTGCTTTTAACAAACCTCAGAATTAGATTTTTTTTTTTAAAGTTCTGCATACCATCATATTAGGCAATAATTCCACTTCGCTACTCTTAATTATTGCGTAGGATGATGGTATGCATAACCATAAAAATAAAAAAATCTGATGGTTATTAAAAGTGGAATTTTGACAATATGTCAGGCGAAAATCATATCAAACGTTTTGCCATTGCAACATTTGATGTACAGTCACATTCACAGTGGTTGTCTGAAGAATGCTATTGTCACGTCCTGACCATTGTAAGATGTCATTTTCTATAGTAGAGTAGGTCAGTTCGTGACAGGGGGTGTTTTTGGGTGGTTTTCTATGTTTTCTATTTCTATGTTTAATTCTAGGTTTCTATTTCTGTTTTTTTTGCGGTTGATCTCCAATTTGGAGGCAGCTGGTCCTCGTTGCCTCTAATTGGAGATCATATTTAAGTAGAGTTTTTTTTGTTTCTACATGTATTTGTGGGCAGTTGCATTCTGTTTAGTATCTGTAAGTTGATCGTTTTCCGTTTGTTATTTTGGCTTTAGTGTTTTTTGAGTTAATAAATATCATAATGAGCACTCAACATGCTGCACTTTGGTCCCCTCTATACGACAGCCGTTACAGCTATAGAGTTCACAGCTGGCGATGCCCATTGTGATTGGTTATTCCCTATCATTTGCAACAATGTTACTGAGCGTCATCACTATCTTTCCTTTGTAGTACCTCAAACTGTCTTGTTTACCAGCTGAGATAAAGTTTTACGAGTTGATTTTAGTCCTGGCTCAGAGTTTGTCTGAGCAGTGTCTTAACATCATCATAAAACCTACTCTGAGCTTAGTCTTAACTGTTTTTAACATGATTCCTAGGACCTTTTCTGAGATGCTTTGTGGATATGGGCCCAGATCTTTTTGCCAATAATCAGGCAAAATATCTGAATTGGGCTGCCAGTGTAAACTCTGCAACACCCTAATGAAATATAAATCTCACAGTCTCTGCCCCTCCGCCCCTCCGCCCCTCCACTCAGACATTGTTTGGATCATGTCCTGTCCTTACCGATCCTCACTGAGCAGAAAACTAGGAATCCGTCCCAAATAGTACCCTATTCCCTATATAGTGCACTACTTTTGTAGTAGTACACTACAAAGGGAATAGGATTCCATTTGGGACACACACTAGCTTATGTCCAGGTGCAGTTGTCAGTCCAGACAGACTTCCACAGAATGCTTCAGTGCCCAGGCTTCCCTGGTTCAACTAACCCCACTAAAGGTCTGCTTCTCCTGGCCATTATCCAGCGTGTCAGGCCTAAATAAGACACAAACAGAGGGGCTCCCGAGAAACACAGACACTTTGTAGAGATCCTTCATTTTTGACAGGACTGTTATGGAAACTAATTTGTGACGACCCTAACAACCATGTTACCACGGGGGCTGATGGCAGGTTTAATGACAGGACGTGGGGAGAGAGAAAGAGAGGGAGGGAAGGAGGGAGAGAAATAAAGAGCAAACCATGTACCAAACTATTACAGCACATTACAATCCTCACAGAGGGGAAATAATATGTTGGTACCCTGCAGTGTCCACATTCACACAGGAAGACACACTTAGCTGTTCACATGTGACTGCCTTCGCTTACACTTTGTCTCTGTCCCAAATGTTACCCCATTTACCCCATTGCCATTTAGGATGTGCCCATTAACACGTCACGTAGAAGCGTAGCCAGCCTGTAAATCTTCCTTAACAGTCTCATGTATTAAATATTTATCATGAAAAAGTGTCACTTCTTACATTAACATTTTTGTATTGATTCTCTACTTCTCTCTGATTAGCTGAGCTCCAGTACATTTTAGTAATTTAGCAGACACTTATGCAGAGCAACTTACAACAGTCAGCACATACATTTTTGTACTGGTCCACCATGGGAATCAAACCCACAACCCTGGCATTGCAAGCATCATACTGTACCAACTGAGCCAGACGGGACAGTAACAAGTCTTCATGGCACCATCTCTTTGAGAGATTGATATGTGTGTGCCTGTGTAGCGACATCTGTTTGGATCCCAAGTGGGGAATGGCTAGACTGCAGTTAGTACAAACCTGGCAATTATCCCCCCAAACATGTAACTCTTATTTTAAGTTGACTGAGAACACATTTACAGAAACAATCTGGGGAATAGCTATAACAGATGAACAAGCCAATTGGAAGCTGGGGATGATTAGGTGGCCATGATGGTATGAGGGCCAGATTGGGAATTTAGCCAGGACACCAGTGTTAACATGCCTACTCTTATGATAAGTGCCATGGGATCTTTAGTGACCACAGAGAGTCAGGACATCCATTTAACATCCCATATGAAAGACACAGCCCCCTACACAGGGCAACATCCTCAATATTGATTTCTTAGACTAGAGGAAAGGTTGCCTCCTACTGGCCCTCCAACACCACTTCCAGCAGGATATGGTCTCCCATCCAGGGACTGACTAGGAACAACCCTGCTTAGATTCAAGACAAGCCAGCAGTGGGATGCAGGGTGTAATGCTGCTGTTTGGAGAAATTCCAATACTGAATGCTATTAGTGTAGAGAAGCCAATTATGAACCATCTAATACATTCTTGGCAAAGAAATGTAAATATTTTGTTTGTAATTATTGGACTGAGCAAGGGGTAATGTTTGTTTACCTTGATGGAAATCAATGAGTTCTTACTTTAATTTCAACAGGTCTAGTAATTCTTCAAAACTTACTGTTAACCCAAAATGGCCTCTTTGTTTAAGAAAATATCACTTTATTAGTCTATTGCACACAAGGTCCAACCTAAATTAGACTTTTAACCAAACCCCTCCGAAAGACAGATACATAGGTATTTTAGAGAGGTGTGCGGGGAGCTGTTGTTGTGGGGGGTTAAGTGCCTTGCTCAAGGGCACAACAACAGGCAATGGCATCTAAGATTTGATACCTGCAAAACTCCGGTTGCCAGCTTACTTCCCGCTAGATTCTTTCAGTCGGATTTCAAACTGACAACCCTCCGGTTGCTGGCCCACCGCGCTAACCGCTAGGCTACCTGCCAGGCTACCTGCCACCCCGTTACCCCTTACCCTAACAGTCCAGGAGAATAGGTTGTCCTTAAACATTTTCAGAAGTTATGTTTACTTATTATGTTGCCAACTACAGTGCATTCGGAAAGTATTCAGCCCCCTTATTCCACATGTTGTTATGTTACAGCCCAAAATAACAAAGCAAAAACAGCTTCATTAAAATAATTTTTTGGGTATGAAGCTGTATTTGGGGAGTTTCTCCCATTCTTCTCTCATGCTCTGTCGGGTTAGATGGGGAGCGTTGCTACACAGCTATTTCCAGGTCTCACCAGAGATCGGGTTCAAGTCCGGGCTCTGGCTGGGCTAATCAAGGACATTCAGAGGCTTGCCCCGAAGTCACTCCTGCATTGTCTTGGCTGTGTGCTTATGGTCATTGTCCTGTTGGAAGGTGAACCTTCACCCTATTCTGAGGTCCTGAGTGCTCTGGAGCAGGTTTTCATCAAGGATCTCTCTGTACTTTGCTCCATTCATCTTTCCCTCAATCCTGACTAGTCTCCCAGTCCCTGCCGCTAAAAAACATCCCCACAGCATGATGCTGCCACCACCATGCTTCACTGTAGGGTTGGTGCCAGTTTTCATCCAGATGTGACGCTTGGCATTAAGGCCAATGAGTTCAATATTGGTTTCATCAGACCAGAGAATCGGGTTTCTCATGGTCTGAGAGTCCTTTAGGTGCCTTTTGGCAAACACCAAATGGGCTGTCATGTGCCTTTTACTGAGGAGTGGCTTCCGTCTGGCCACTCTACCATAAAGGCCTGACTGGTGGAGTGCTGCAGAGATGGTTGTCCTTCTGGACATTTATCCCATCTCCACAGAGGAACTCTGAAGCTCTATCAGAGTGACCATTGGGTTATTGGTCACCTCCCTGACCAAGGCCCTTCTCCACCGATTGGTCAGTTTGGCTGGGTGGCCAGCTCTAGGATGAGTCTTGGTGGTTCCAAACTTCTTCTATTTAAGAATGATGGAGGCCACTGTTTTCTAGGGGACCTTCAATGCTACAGAAATGTTTTTGTACCCTTCCGCAGATCTGTGCCTCAACACAATGCTGTCTTGGAGCTCTATTGACAATGTCCCACACTGTCAACTGTGGGACCTTATATAAACAGGTGTGTGCCTTTCCAAATCATGTCCAATCAAGTTGTAGAAACATCTCAAGGATGATCAATGGAAACAGGTTGTACCTGAGCTCAATTTCAAGTCTCTTAGCAAAGGTTCTGAAAACTTGTGAAAATAACATATTTATGTTTTTTATTTTTAATACATTCTAAAAACATGTTTTCAATTTGTCATTTTGGAGTATTGTGTGTAGATTGATGAGGAAGATTTTTGATTTAATCAATTTTACAATAAAGCTGTAACGTAACAAAATGTGGAAAAAGGGAAGGGGGTCTGAATACTTTCTGAATGCACTGTGTAACGTCTGCTTCCAACTCAGTCTCAAACACGTAGATCCCCTGAACGCAGCTCACTTTTCCAGCCCACTTTCCAGCTCACACTTTCAAACACATAGATCCCCTGAACGCAGCTCACTTTTCCAGCCCACTTTCCAGCTCACACTTTCAAACACATAGATCCCCTGAACGCAGCTCACTTTTCCAGCCCACTTTCCAGCTCACACTTTCAAACACATAGATCCCCTGAA